>NW_024038834.1:0-14644 GCF_016077235.1 Cyprinodon tularosa | reverse complement strand
AAATTTTCTAATGTGGTGTTCTGCATCCTTCAATGGATAACTCGCCATGATCATATTTCTCCCTTTATCCAGACTCGCTTTTATCGAGGTGTTTCTGGATTCAATTTCTAGTCCACAAGCATCCATCTTTCACACCTTCCGTTCACACAGTGTATAAAATCAGACCTCGACGTCTTACGTGAGATCCCTCGGTGCTTTAAACTTTTTACCTATAAGCTACAGTGAGCCGCTTCTCTGCTAAGGAAGCGCGTCCGTCAAAGAAATACGTCCGTCAGTGAAAAGGAAAAAAAAGAAAGGAAATTTAGAGAAAAGAAAAAAGATTTAGATATAGTTCCGCCTAGTTCACTCCACCAACTTTTAGGATTAGACAAACAAGTTACCTAATCCGGGCATCAGTCTCTTCTAGTTTTATGAGGAATATCATTTTATCGTCTCTCTCTTTTCCTTTTATAAGAGAAGAGAAGGAAAGAGAAAAACACCTCAAAGGTCCGTTTCAACCTGACCCGCTCGCTTATTTCCAGTCTCGGTTTTTCGTAAATGTCCTTATGGGAGGTATACTGGCAAACTCTAGCCGGCTATGTGACTGGTTTCTGTCTGTGCGTCTGTTTTCAGAAGTGCATCTTTCGTGTCTGCAGGCAGACCGGGAATAAAATCACCGTCCCTTTCTGCATGCAGAAACCGTTGGGCTCTCCAACCAACTTATCCTAGTGAGCAGTATAGTTCTTGAAGACGTTTGCGCAGTCGCCTTCAGTCGGACTTTCAACCGCTACCCACAGCAGAACGCACGACTTTCTTTCTCTCTCTCTCTCCTTTTTTTTCTTTTTTTTTTTTATGTGTACACGTTCGCAATGCAAAAAAAAATTTTAAAACCAACAAATACAACAAAACAAAAACCGCAAAAACAAAAACTAAAAATCACTCTGAGCAATTTCTCTGTCCTCTTTTGCATAAAAAGCTTCAGCTCACTTCAGAAAATCACAACACAGCCAAAGTGTTTTAACAGTAAAAACACTGGAGATATTTTGTAATAAGGAATCTCCTCACCTTATCAGTTGTTTCGGCCGCAGGCTGTGGAGCTTTTTCCATCGGTGGCTCTGTTGTTTTGCTTCCAGGTCACGGGCGGAAACACCAATTTGTTAAAGTGAGAAGGATTTGTCCCCTTCAAAGTAAAGGCTGTAACGCCCTGGGGCCTCCTCACACGGTTCTTTTCCTGGGAGCAAGTTATTTACTACTCTTAACTCAAACTCGTTAAAACCATATAAAAAAGGACTATAAAAACAGGAGTAAAAAAGTAACAGAGTTTATTCTAGATCAGGTCGTTACAGGACAGAGAAAAATGCTTCGAGCTATGCACAGCTGTGGTCTCAAAAATCACGTCCGCAAGCGTCCGGCAAAGTTTGAGCCCCGAACAACGTCATCTCCTGCTTCTTATACCTTCTTGCATCATGTGGATGCTTAGCTGTCCGTATCAGAAACTGACACGCCATCCATGTCTTGAACTCCATGCAGGTTGCCTCTCTGTCTCAGGGTTACAGATACAGCAGCTCTCCTATCAGACCGGCTCCAAGATGTGCCCATATTCTGTGTACTCTTAAAGACACGAAGGCTGTCTTGATTAGATGACCTCCGTACACACCGTGATATCCACAATGTGAAGGAAGGCCTTCTGCTCTGTCTAATCTGACTAACAAATTAACAGTGCACATGATGTATAAATAATAAAACCTAACGTTCCTGATGGCCGATTCAGTGGCTGTGATCAGTTCCACAATGGGTACTTCTTGTGGAGCAATGGCAAAATTCAGGCCTTTACTCAGTACATCCATCTCTGGTTTTGTCAGTGGTCTGCTAGATAGGTTTTTTACCCACTTGTCTTCAACCTTGATGTTGATGTTATCCACCTGAGTCATGTTGTTCTCTTGTTTAAATGCTGCTTTCTGTTGTAATCTTTTGAATTTGGCTTTTTGCCTTTCTTTTGTTTTATGATGTTGTGAAAGCTTGACTTTATTGACCAACCTGGCAACTTCTTCAAACAAAGTTTCGGGGAGAAGTTTGGATAGCTTCTGCCTTGTCTGATCTATTTTGTGCGAGATAGCTTCAATTGTGAAGTGAGTCTGTCTAATCCTCTCACTAAGCAGCTTTTTGTGCGCATTCCTAAGAATCTCTTCTGCCCTGTGCCCTTTGATAGTAGACTTCAGTTTTAGACTGTTGGGAATGAGACCTTGCTGTCTACATCTTAAATTGAAACGTAGATGATTCCTATAATCAGATTAGGTTCAGGTTTCAAGGGAGTCAGAGAATCAGACAGGCAGGTTGGCTCAGGCTTGCTAACCATAACTGGCAAAACACTCTGGCGTCGGAGTGTAGCTCTGCCCCTCCTTAAATGCTGGTCTCCTGATGAGCTCATGAGCCGCAGGTGTGGTGGTCAGCTTCAGCTCCAGGAGACCTAGAACGCCCTCTGCTGGAGAAAGGTGGACAGACCTCCAGATCCCAACAGTCTTCATCAGGAGAGAGGTCAGAGGTCATGTAGGTTTACACTTACTTTCTTTTTGTAATAATTTAATAGTTTTTTTAGCTATGAGTTATTAATTTCCTGTAAGAGTTTAGAGTTTTGTTTCTTTAAAAGCACCATTGAAATAAAATTTATTATTATTACTTAGCATAGTGTAAGTTTAATATATAATACAGTGTAAATATGTTTAGTATCAGGTTTAAACACTGCCTTTTTGACTTCTTATTTTAACCCATTTCTCTCTGGAGCTGAGAGTTTCTTTGAACTCTCCTCTCATCCATCCATCATTTTAAACTGATTTCAAAATTTGAAATCTTCTTAACTTACCTTCTTTTTACCCTCTAACTTCTCCTCATATTGGTTTATCTTATCCTCAACATTTTTGTATTGCAACATTAAATAAAAAATTTCTCCTTGGGCAGTTGACAATTCCATGGAACCTTGCCTTTGTTCTAAATGAACTGAGATCGATGGATTTCACTCAATCGGCACATTTATTCATATCTTTGCAAAGAGAGAACAGTTCATCATGAAGCCCTTATGGCACAGCATTCTGCCCTGTTCTGCATGAGCAGCGTTTGTTCCTCCTTACTTACAACAATGGAAAGTAGTTAGAGTCAAAACAAATTACAGACACTTTGGTTAAACAGTAACATGTTATGAATAAACCTTGAGAAAGAATCTGATTTGTTATGGGAAGAAGCTATGTCTGGTCTATAAATACCATCCTGCAGAGAATGGTGAGGCCTTCAAGGTGAAACAGACTGAGTGAAAACTTTTAGTGAGTACAAATTAATAAATCAATATATAATAGAAGAGAAATCTTAATTTTCTAACAAGTGATAATGGTTCTTATTTTGTAAATTAAATTATAAAAAAAATAGCACAATATTTGGATATTGAGCTTAAGACCTGCTGTTCATATCACCCTTAAAGTGCAGGGCTGATGGGAAGAACAAATGGAACCATTAAAAATAGACTAAAGACATGCATGTAACAAACAAGAAGGCCATGGACTCAGTGTTTAGATTTAGTTAAAGGAGAAGTTCGGTTTTTAACACTTTTAGCCCATTTTCTGTAGTGTCCAGGATGAAATCGAATGATCGACACCAAAAGTTTGACAATTGGTCCTGTCTCTGCTTTTTGGCTCATTTAGAATCACCCCCTGGCTGCTTTAGAATGGCTAGCATAGAGCATGTCCGATAATGTCCTTAAAACAACCTTAAACGTTCTTTTTTTTAAATATGCTACTCACCGGGTCGTCAGCGCTGTTCAATGACGTTCCAAAAAAGGTTTCGTGAAGAAAAAACATTCCTGTAGTGTTTTATTTAGCATTTTGTAAATCCCATTGAGTTCTGTTGGAATAGTCAATATTCCCCTGCCACCGGAAACGGAAATGGGGCCTGTTTACGCTTAGTTGTAGTCTTTTCGCTTCACTCTGTGTACTCCGACGTCGAGAATCAAGAATCCACGTTTCGTATTCCATTTTCAGAGTTTTTTAAAGTGTTTAACAGAGACGTTAGCACCTCGACGTCGGAGTACACAGAGTGAAGCGAAAAGACTACAACTGTGTAAACAGGCCCCATTTCCGTTTCCGGTGGCAGGGGAATATTGACTATTCCAACAGAACTCAATGGGATTTAGAAAATGCTAAATAAAACACTACAGGAACGTTTTTTCTTCACGAAACCTTTTTTGGAACGTCATTGAACAGCGCTGACGACCCGGTGAGTAGCATATTTAAAAAAAAGAACGTTTAAGGTTGTTTTAAGGACATTATCGGACATGCTCTATGCTAGCCATTCTGAAACAGCCAGGGGGTGATTCTAAATGAGCCAAAAAGCAGAGACAGGACCAATTGTCCAAATTTTGGTGTCGATCATTCGATTTCATCCTGGACACTACAGAAAATGGGCTAAAAGTGTTAAAAACCGAACTTCTCCTTTAAGCTACATTATAAAATAACAACAACAACAGGCCTAACTCCATATGAGACACTTTTTGGCAGACATTATAGGTTGCCTCACTTCAAGAATGAATGGGAAATGGAAGGGGAGACTGATCTAGCTGATCATATGAGAAAAATACAAGAAAAACAAGACTCCTCCCACTGATGACAACTCTTCTGTGTCCCAACAGGAAATCCAGAGAGACTGGGTGCTGATTAAAAGCATTAAAAAGAAGCACTGGCACTCTTCTAAGTGGGACGGTCGCTTTCAGGTTCTCCTCACTACCCCCACAGCAGTAAAGATCTAATTGGCTCATAGGCGTAACTTCCTTAAGGACTTGTGTGGACATGTCCCCACCAATCTTGACCGGTAGGGGGACAGTCCCCACCAATATTTTGTACACGTATTTTGCTTTCGGTGCTGTGTATATCTGATTAAAACCCCATTCATGCCGCTCCTCAGAAAGAAAATAAAAAAAGTTCTCCCCGCTGCTCACCGTCCACAAACTCAGACAAAAAAGCTCAGAAAAAAGAATCTGTTGCCTCTCGCTTTCTCCCCATCACCCCCCTCCGCCCTCTCCCCATAACACCTGTCGCTTCCCTCCAAAAATGCTAACCCATTCAGGGACAGCAGTCGACTCAGACTTGCAGGTGAGAGGGACTTGTGGAAATATTAAGACCTAATTTTAGTCAGGAGAGACTTAAAGTAGTAAAAGAATAGAGAATAGTGTAAAAATAAGTTAATACCGTATTTAAAATATAACTTAACCGTTGGAAAAAAAACTCAAACCACTCTTTTCCGGCCCTGTTATGTCAGCTACACTAGAGTCCTGCAACGGGTCGGGTACCCGCGAAAAATACATAAATAAAAATAAACGGGTCGGGCAGATATTTTTTTAGTGCGGGCGGGTAGTTGGTGTTTTTTTTTTTTTATGCGTGTGTTGTAATGGACATCAGAAATGTTATATTAATCAGGCACTGGGTGCAGCGCAGCGTACAATAGCCTATGATGGGTTAACGGGTCGGGTTGCGGGTTAAATATCAACGGGTCGGGTTCGGATTTGAATTGAAGATATCCGCGGGTGACGGGTCGGGTTCGGTAGTCATCCTAACGGGTTCGGGCGGGTGCGGGTTGGTAAAACTCGAACCCGTGCAGGTCTCTAGGCTACACTACATTCAGTATCGTTGCCATATCAACAGACAACAGCGCCAATATATCAGAATTATACTAAAACACACGCAAATAATTTCCCACATAAAAAACAGGACTTTCAGTCCATTACAGTTTTCCGTTTTTAGAGGGTTGTTTATTTTGCGTTTATTAAGTGATGGCTGTGGTATATTAGCTTTCACTGCTATAAGCTTTCGCAGCAGTGATTGATTAATTTAAACACCTGCTCTACTGATGCTCTATCGGAGTTGGTGTTTAGGTTGAACATAAAGAACACCTTTTATTTGAAGCTTCTTGTAGCTACTGTTTTAATCCCGGCTTCACTTAAAACTTTTTCCTGACTTTGATAGTGTTGCCATTCAGTAGCAAGCACTGCGCCCCTTTTTCTTTTATATGTACACGTACATTTAAGATTTAAGGTGTTAAGTTGACAACTCATGAGCAAGCTGCTTTCTGCAATCTAGCAGGAAGGTAAGGATAGGATCTTGCAGGTGTGACGTCACTCTGCAGGGGGTCAAAAGATAAAAGATTTAAACAATTTTGGCATTGGAATTTCAGATTTAAGGGAGTTAGAAAGTTCACTTAGTAAAAGTGCAAATAATAAATCTCATTACCGATGACTTTTAAGCTGGTTGAACATACTGCGACAGACTGGTGACCTGTCCAGGGTGATCCCACCTCTCACCCAGAACGTGGCTAGAGATATGCACCAGAACCTCCTGATCCCACTGAGGGATAAGGTTAAAGAAAATGGATGGTTGAACATAGTCCGCTCTCCCAGATTCTATCAAATCAGTATTGATACCCTCAGGGGCGGATTTTGGAAATTTGGGGCCCCAGACAAAGACAGGCAGGGGGCCCCCTGAGAAGAAAAAACCCATAAAACAGACCCAATCTACAGATAGAGAAATGTTTATAGAACAGACATCCATTATTTGTTCTAGGTTTTGTCGCTCTCTTCTTGTCCCTTTTTCGTCTCTATTTATCAGCGTTCTGATGGCATTTTAGCCAAAGGATTTTTATCAAAAACATTATTAATGTGCACAAATAAGGAATAGTTGTATTCCTTTACCATTAGGCAATACTAGGCAACTGCCTAGTATTGTCTAATGGTAAATCCCCCCCTGGATACCCTGCTGGTGGATGTTCTTGACAGAAAGACGGAGTTGCTTAATCGTATTCTGCTTAAGGCCCCATAAGATCTTGTCCGAGTCCTGGTTTAAAAGTAAATTAATTTTAAAAAGTGACCCAAAATTGACTGTCAATAAATGTTCTACAAAATTTATATATTTATTTGATTTCTTTGATTTGTACTGTCTGTTTTTTGCACAAAATATATAAGTGAATATTGTAACAGTTATGTTTTCAACTGTAAGCATTAAATTGATAAATGTTATTCACATTTTTCACACAAAATTATACCCTTGAATTGGCTCCATCTTACACAGTGTAAAAAGGTAATTGAAGCAGTTGGATTGTGTGCTGGAACATTACTCTAGTTCTAATACTGACAGTTCTCCTTTTCTGGTACCTATGGGAGCCACCAGCAGGCCCCTCAACTAATGAGACCAGACATAGATGAGCTGTGCCTAGTGGCACTCCATACTGTACAGAAAATAATTACTACCAATATGGGATACAGTCATGCATAAAATAGACCACAGTAATTTTGCATGTGTAAATCTTACAGGACTTGCTGAAAAATGTAATAGGGGCCTGTGAATTGGTTTTACTTTTATTTCCTGTTTATTAACTGTTGAACTGACCAGCATCCTCCCACAGCAATGGCAGTTTAGAAGCAAACGTGGAGAAAGCTGGCAGACTGCTGGTGATACTACTTACATTGTTGCAATAGGACTGAAGCTTACCATGGAAAGCTGTCTGCAACTTCATTCCCAACAACACAGCAACGGATGGCAGTCTCACTGTGGCCCTGGAGGGCCTCAGACCCCTGAATGGTAAAATGAAAGCACATTGGCGTGGACACTTCCATGTGGGATTCTTTTTTTTTTTCAGTCTGCTTCATCACCTGCAACGGGATGCAAAAAGAAAGACATGGTACGAGACATACAATAAAGCAACACCTTGAAACTATCGCTGAAGTAGTATTATTTAGTCTGACATGTACTCTGTGTTACCTGAAGATAAGAATATGGGGTTTCTGTATGTAAGTGAATCTTTGAGTACCTGGAACCAAGCACCTGTAGTTGTTTGTGAGAGTGCACTTGTGCATGTGAAGTTCATCCATAGAAAAAATGCTCAATAGTGCTTGTGGAGAGCTGAAGAGTGCACCCCCCAGAGCATCCACCCCCAAACCCCGAGCTCCTCCAGTACACCGGCAAGCCCAGACGCCAGTCAGCGGAGGGAAAGCAGGACAGGGGGAATGGGCTCCGCACTTGGTGGAGACTTGAGATGTGCTTGGGAGACGGAGCAGTTCAGACCCCAACCTGGGAGAGAGAGAGAGAATGAAAAAAAAAATCCGGGATTATCTGATGACCCAATAAGTGAACCTAAAATCCGGATGGGGGGAGGAGGGGGAGCCACACCAACCCATCTCATTCCTGCTTCCAGCCCGGTCCCCTACCCCGCCTCCGGACCAGACTACCACCAGCAAAAGCTCCCCCGGGTTGGGGGCCCACCCATCCAGCGCAGGTCACCCAACCACAGGGCCGACACCACCACCTCCCATCCTGTCCATCAACAAAAGAAAACAAAAAAATGGGGGGGGGACAACTCCGGCCGGCCAGCCCACGTGCAACACGCAGAGTCCCCACCCTGAACGAAGCCCCACCAGGGGAAGGCACGGACCAGGACCGAGACAGGAAGCCAGACCCGAAGCCCTTCTAAAATCCTCTTCCCTCCATCACCACCCCCCGCCCCCCCTCTGGAGATGTGATCCCTCCCCTACATTAACACTCAAATCACTCACCACACAAGCGACAAAAGACATCCAGGCCAAGATCATTAGGAACTCACGGACTGTCGCCTCAGGGTCCTCCTCTTGCTGTTCAGTGATTCCTGCGAAGACGAGATTATCTCTCATGCTCCGAGATTGAATGTCCAGAATGGATTCCTTAATCTTTTTATTTTTCGCTGGACAGCTGGATCATCCCCTCGGTGAGTTTGGTGAATTCCTCCTTCAGCACTTCATTCTCGGCGGTGACGGAGGCCAGCTGAGCTTGGCTGTATTCCAGCGACTCTCTCAAAGCTTGAAACTCCTTATACAGGACTTCTACCAGGGCAAGGCGGGCGTCCAAGCTGGTTAGCTTTTTGTCGATGGATTCCAGGACGTCGCTGTAGCTCCTGCCTGGAGACAAAGTAGATGTAGAAGCAGCACTGGTTGAACTAGACCGACATCGTTTGGTAGAAGGTGTGTTTGTGGATGTGGGACTCCTTGGCTTCCCCATAATGATGTTGTCAAAACACTCGTCCAGGTAGTTCTCCAGGCTCATTAAGGTCTTGTCTTCCAGTTTGTTCCCTCGAAAATACAGGACAATTGTTAAAGTTTAAACCTACTTTGTTTTATTCACATTTATTGGCTTACTTACCGGAGTGGAATTGTTTTTTTGAATTACCTGTATGTCGCCATTTTACTTATGCACACAGCTCTTGCGAGATCTCAGCTGCACATCCTTCTCCTGGTGTTAAGGAGGTGGATGCCATCCTCCCTCAACTCGAGTGCTCTAGGTATAACTATGGGACTATGGGACTCTTGGCTGGACGCCTTCAGGAAGTACCGGACCTTGGTCTCATAAGTGCTCATGTCCATAGCTATGCTTGCTGCCGTACTGACCCTGTAGGGCTGTTCCTGCCTCCCTTGCCTCTGCGGTCTCGTGCAGCGACTTATCACTACTGCTCTCACCCCTGCTCAGCAGGAACAGGCGTAGATGTATCCCCTTCTTTCAGCTGAAGATCTTAAGGAGAGGACTATCATGTGTCGGGCCTCTTTTCTGGATCATGAGTGAACCTGACAGACCCCCTCTGAGTGTAAAGTTTAATGAGCTTTTAAAACTGATCTGACAATCGAAATCTTTTTGGAAGTGATTGCTTAGTGATATGACTTATACAGATTTATGCATGATAAACAGTAGGGAAATGTTAGAGTAATTGTACAGAAATGTATCTGTGTAATGTTGTAATGCATAAACTTGTATGCTGTGTGTATGTAATTATAACCACCTTTATCTGTAAGCTTCCTTTTAAGGGAGTTGTGGTTGATTTACTGGCAGCAATGAACCTTCTGACCTCTGATGTCACAGCCGCTGCTTCAGCTCAATGAATTGTTACTTTTATGTTATCTGAGAGCTGTAGCCTTTTCTTTCCTCCCTTAGTACAGTTCTGAGATATGTAACTAAGAAATGCCTGATTCTAATAAATAGTGAGAAGAGCTTTACATATATATATATATATATACACTATATTGCCAAAAGTATTTGCTCACCTGCCTTGACTCACATATGAGCTTAAGTGACATCCCGTTCCTAATCCATAGGGTTCAATATGACGTCGGTCCACCCTTTGCAGCTAGAACAGCTTCAACTCTTCTGGGAAGGCTGTCCACAAGGTTTAGGAGTGTGTTTATGGGAATTTTTGACCATTCTTCCAGAAGCGCATTTGTGAGGTCGCACACTGATGTTGGACGAGAAGGCCTGGCTCTCAGTCTCCGCTCTAATTCATCCCAAAGGTGTTCTATCGGGTTGAGGTCAGGACTCTGTGCAGGCCAGTCAAGTTCATCCACACCAGACTCTGTCATCCATGTCTTTATGGACCTTGCTTTGTGCACTGGTGCACAGTCATGTTGGAAGAGGAAGGGGCCAGCTCCAAACTGTTCCCACAAAGTTGGGAGCATGGAATTGTCCAAAATGTCTTGGTATGCTGAAGCATTCAGAGTTCCTTTCACTGGAACTAAGGGGCCAAGCCCAGCTCCTGAAAAACAACCCCACACCATAATCCCCCCTCCACCAAACTTTACACTTGGCACAATGCAGTCAGACAGGTACCGTTCTCCTGGCAACCGCCAAACCCAGACCCGTCCATCAGATTGCCAGATGGAGAAGCGCGATTCGTCACTCCAGAGAACGCGTCTCCACTGCTCTAGAGTCCAGTGGCGGCGTGCTTTACACCACCGCATCCGACGCTTTGCATTGCACTTGGTGATGTATGGCTTGGATGCAGCTGCTCGACCATGGAAACCCATTCCATGAAGCTCTCTGCGCACTGTTCTTGAGCTAATCTGAAGGCCACATGAAGTTTGGAGGTCTGTAGTGATTGACTCTGCAGAAAGTTGGCGACCTCTTCGCACTATGCGCTTCAGCATCCGCTGACCCCGCTCCGTCAGTTTACGTGGCCTACCACTTCGTGGCTGAGTTGCTGTCGTTCCCAAACACTTCCATTTTCTTATAATACAGCTGACAGTTGACTGTGGAATATTTAGGAGCGAGGAAATTTCACGACTGGATTTGTTGCACAGGTGGCATCCTATCACAGTTCCACGCTGGAATTCACTGAGCTCCTGAGAGCGACCCATTCTTTCACAAATGTTTGTAAAAACAGTCTGCATGCCTAGGTGCTTGAATTTATACACCTGTGGCCATGGAAGTGATTGGAACACCTGATTCCAATAATTTGGATGGGTGAGCAAATACTTTTGGCAATATAGTGTATATATATATATATATATATATATATATATATATAGGTAACACCGACGACTCCGGCACAGGTGACCGGGGTTCGATTCCCGGCATGGACATCATCCAGGTGGACCCTTAGGCAAGGTCCTTTGTGCTTAGTGGCCTACCTCAGCCATGAGTGATACCGCAAATACAAGAGCCATACCGGCTCGGACGTCGCCCGGGTTAACAAGGTCCGCGTCAGTTGCTAGGGAACCAGGGCAACTTGATGACAAATTGGCTACTGGAACAAGACATAGATGGACTAGAGCAGAAAACTTGGTACTGATGAAATGCTACTATACAAGCATGCCCAGTGAGAGAGGTTACATGCAGAGACTATGGGAATTATGGCAGCTCCAACAACCATTGTCATCATTGACAAAGAAACAACTACTAACACAGTGTTCCAACATCCGCAAACGGCAGCTGCTTTCACAGCTAGAAATTGACGAGGTACAACTGACATGCTGCGGCAAGGGGGGACAACAGGTCAGTAGGGAAATATCATCATCCCAACACACAGAGATTGGGTCCCCAGCCCCAACTACAACAGCCCACTAAACGTAAGGGCAGCTGACCTGCGACAGCAGATCATAACGAAACTGGATCCCCTAGTACGACGACCAAGACTGCCAAGGCTAAGTGACAGAGTACCCTCTGAAAGCCTTCTAGAAGATGTAAATGCAGCACTACATACTATCCCTACTAAGGACATCACTGAAACCAATGAGCTGACCTACGCCACAGCTACAGTGATCCTAGAGATGCTTGGCTATAAGATAAACACCACAGGCCACAAAGCAGAGCCCCCATGGAGAAGAAGGCTGGAAGCCAAGATCAAGGCAACACGAAGAGAGGTTAGTCAGCTCTCAGACCTGCAGAAAGGTGTAGGGAAGAGGTTACCTAAGTACAACAAGCTGTCGATTCCTGAGGCTCTGGAAACTGCCAAACAAAGACTCGCCGCCCTGGCCACCCGCCTAAAGAGATACAAGGGAGAAGCAGAAGCCAGGAGAATAAACCAGGTGTTCTCCACCAACCCATCCAAAGTGTACTCACAGTGGCAGGGTAACTCAAGATCAGATCCACCCAGGGCTGAGACTGAACAGTACTGGAGAAACATATGGGAGAAGGAGGCATCCCACAACACCAATGCTCAGTGGCTGGAAGATCTAAGAACAGATCACAGCAATCTCCCAGAACAAGAACCAGTAACCATTACAACGGCAGATGTCCAAGGAAGAGCGGCAGGTATGTAGAGCTGGACAGCACCAGGCCCTGACATGATCCACACCTACTGGCTGAAAAAACTAACCGCACTTCATGCACGCCTCGCAGCACAAATGAACCAACTGCTGATGGATGGGACCCACCCAGAATGGCTAACCCAAGGACGGACAATCCTGATCATGAAGGATCCGCAGAAGGGAACAACCCCATCCAACTACCGGCCAATAACTTGCCTATGTACAACATGGAAGCTCCTGTCAGGCATCATAGCGGCTAAGATGAATAGGCACATGGCTCAATACATGCACCCTGCCCAGAAGGGAATAGGAAGCAACACCAGAGGAGCCAAGCACCAGCTACCAGTGGATAGAGCAGTCACCCGAGACTGTAAGACCAGGCAGACAAATCTGTGCACTGCCTGGATTGACTATAAGAAAGCCTATGACTCAATGCCACATTCATGGATACTGGAATGCCTGGAAATGTACAAGATCAACAGGACACTAATAGCCTTCATCAAGAACTCAATGAAGCTGTGGAAAACAAGTCTGGAAGCCAATGCAAAGCCAATAGCACAAGTCACCATCAAGTGCGGCATATACCAAGGCGATGCACTATCCCCGCTGCTGTTCTGCATAGGCCTTAACCCCCTCAGCCAGATCATCACAAAGACTGGCTACGGATACCAATTCCGAAGCGGAGCAATCATCAGTCACCTCCTCTACATGGATGACATCAAGCTGTATGCCAGGAGTGAGCGAGACATCGACTCACTGTTCCACACTACCAGGATCTACAGCAACGACATTGGGATGTCATTCGGACTGGACAAGTGCGGTCGCATGGTCTCAAAAAGAGGGAAGATGATCAGAACCGAGGGGGTTGAACTACCAGAAGGCCACATAACAGATGTTCAGGACAGCTACAAATACCTTGGGGTGCCACAGGCTAACGGAAACCACGAGGAGATGGCAAGAAAGACTGCCACAGCTAAATACCTACAAAGAGTAAGGCAAGTCCTGAAAAGTCAGCTGAATGGGAAAAACAAGATCCAAGCCATCAACACATATGCCCTACCAGTCATCAGATACCCTGCTGGTATAATAAACTGGCCAAAGGAGGAGATAGAGGCTACTGACGTCAAGACGAGAAAGCTCCTCACAATGCATGGAGGGTTCCACCCCAAATCCAGCACTCTGAAACTGTACACCAAGCGTAGCGAGGGAGGCCGAGGGCTAGTGAGTGTCAAGACCACTGTCCAGGATGAAACAACTAAGATCCAGGAGTACATCAGAAAGATGGCCCCCAAAGACAAATGGCTTGGTGAGTACCTCAGGCAGGAGAAAACCGAAAGTGAGGACAAGAAAGAGGAAGGAGAACCATCATGGAGGGACAAGCCGCTGCATGGCGTATACCACAGACAAATAGAAGAAGTGGCTGACATCAAAAAATCCTACCAGTGGCTGGAAAAGGCTGGACTGAAGGACAGCACAGAGGCACTAATCATGGCAGCACAAGAACAGCCACTCAGTACAAGATCAATAGAGGCCAGGGTCTACCACACCAGGCAGGACCCCCGATGCAGACTGTGCAAAGATGCCCCTGAAACAATACAGCACATAACAGCGGGGTGTAAAATGCAGGCAGGAAGTGCATACATGGAACGCCCCAACCAGGTAGCTGTATAGTGTACAGGAACATCTGCATGAGTATGGGCTGGAAGTCCCAAGGTCAAAATGGAAGACACCTCCTAAGGTAGTTGAAAATGACCGAGCTAACCCCTTGCTCACACTGGCTCCGGTGCGGTTACCGAGCCGACGGAGACCGCAACTCCCGCACACCCCCTCTCACACCGCCCTTTTGACTACGGTGCGATGCGGCTCTGCGGCTCCCGGCCCAAAAGGTCCGGGATTTAACAGAAGTTCACTTGAGTTCACGTAACTTCACGCGATAACACGGCCCAAATAAAGGATTTTGCGAGAGCTTGTTTCGGAGGGCTCCGGCACGCCCCCAAGGATAGCTTTCTTGCGGAAATTTCTGAGCGCGGAGTGTCTCGGTAACCGCAGCCGGAAGCCCCCAGCAGCCCGGGGAGAGGGTTTTTTCGTTTTTTT